>NW_027481277.1:0-3075 GCF_051309035.1 Mrakia frigida
TGCAAATCTGCATCGAAAACAACGCCCCTTCTTCTCAGCGTCATTTAGGGTGTATGAGCTTCTTGTGAAATCTCCGGGCTGGCGTTCAACTTCCCACTTTGAACTCAACTTCGATCTCAACTTTGATCTCAACTTCGAACTCAACTTCAAGGCCAACTCCGAAGTTGAAAAGCTCCAATTCTTTTTGGTTGACTGTATCCGGAAGCTTATACGAACACAGGGAAAGTTAGAAGCTCTGTAAACAGCCTCGCTTGAAATGTGCCCGAGTTATTGAAAGAAGAGGACATGGGAGCCAATTCCATAGCAGGTCAAGAACGTAGAGTTGAGTAGACTTGGAGCCGATTTTAGGGTTAGTGTCCATCAAACAATTAAAGGCGAGATGAGACTTGAGTTTAGAAAGAATGCATGGACCGAGAGTATCAAGGTTCTGTTAAAGGGCAAGATCAATCTATCCGACCCCGAAACGCTAAGAACATAGGGGGGTTGTACATACCTAGATCTCCATTCTCAGATACCAAGATACGTCGCGCCGTGATTTTCTCCCCGTTCCTCAACACAAGTGAACATGAACGTGAAAGACCAACCTCCTTGCCCACCTCCTCTCTTGAGAACCATCAAGTCGCCTTGTTCTCCAGCTTGTTTTCTCCTGATCCTCATCCTGATGGGCGCAGATTTGCGAGCGGCTAGAAGGGAAAAAAAGACGAGAGTCTGTTCCAATCATCTGAGCAACTTGACATCGAGAGCAAGCGCAGCGAGAGCGAGAGCAGCAAACGATGCCCCACTTGTAGGAATGGAGCCCCCCCCAATGTAGAAAGTCAAGCTCTCCTCCCCAAAAGAAGAGGGACGGGGTTCCACCCCTTCCATACTCTCTCTCTCTCTCCCTCTTCTCTTCTCTCTCCTCTCTTCTCCTCTGGATGCCGAAACACCCTTTCCCTGCTCCCAGGGGAGACTCTTTCTGAAGCCAAACGTTGTCTAGAAGTCGAGGTTGATGGGGAGAGAGGAGAGAGAAGGGAGGCGGAGAGCATGTTAGTTGCGTGAACCGAGAAAGTGGACAAGAAATAATTCAATGCGTGGTTGGTGTAGTGGTATCACGCAATGTTAGGGTATTATTACTACTTCATTGAGGTCCTCGGTTCAATCCCGGGATCGCGCCCTTTTTGCCACTCCCGACGGGTGGGTTGTGGGACGCGTTGCGACGCTGGGAGGCACTCAACTCACTCTTCTCCGTCGTGATAACCGTAAGAGGACGTTAAGAAGCGGAAGAAGCAAGAGAAACGGATCAGCGACGAGTGTTCAGACGAATCAACTTCCTTCCTCTCCCTCATCCATCCCCTTCCCCTCGTGGACTCAACTGTGTCATGTTAGGATCCTGGACTTGCTAGACTCTTTGTGGTGGATCCAGGAGGCGAGTGGGCGATGATAGGTGGAGGAGAGGAGTGGAGGATAAGGAGTGACCGGAAGGAGTGTCGACTCTTCTTGAACACTTTTTGGTACGATCTGAGTTCGGAAGCTAGGAGGAGGGTAAGGATGGTATGCTCGTGGAGTTTTCATACCGAGAGTAGTGAAAGGGCAAGAGAGGGCTTTTTTTTGCCGCTCGCGACGAGCATTGTATGATGCGTCGCAAGCTTGAGGGTAACTTTCACTAGACCCAGGGAACCCTCCCCGGTCTCTCCCTCCTGTCCTTGAAGTCCTCTTCCTCCTTGGATCCACCGACCTTGACTCTCTCCCCTTATTTGCTGTCCCTTTGACGCGTCCCCCTTTGGACTTCCCTTTGACACCTCTTGTTTTCCTAGTTAAGACTCATTCTCTAAACTGCAGCTCTCCCTCTTTAACTAACTCACATTCAGCTTCCGCTCCCTTCACTTTCACCCCTCTCACACTTCTTATGCCTGTAAAAATCCATCCCCCTCGAAAACCCTCCCGACCCGTCAGTTCCTCCTCCCTGTTTGAATCGGACCACCATCACCGTCGTGTTCCCTCTTAGTTACCTCCCTCCTCTCTCTGCTGCTCAGGTCACCCTCAGACCCTTCAGTTGACCAGCATTCTTGTTTCTACCGTTCTCGAGGTCCTGCGATCTTGATCAAGTTACTTCTCAAAGACTCAGCTTGGTTCCTCTTTCTCATATCCTTCACATTACCAGGGCGAAAGAAGCAGACTTACCCTTGGACAGTCCCGACCAACCTTCCGCGTCCGCTTCCGTTGCAGAAGCTGCACCATTTGGAAGCGTCCTCTCGTTGTTCGCCTGCCTGAGTCCAGACTCCAACTCCCTGATCCTCGATATCAGCACAGGAATGACCTGTTTCAACCCTCCGTTGCATCTCGTGTACGGTTCGTTCCCCCTTCCGAATCCCTCCTTTGGAAGCTCTCGCGCTCTAAAGTTCGGTTTCGTTGGTTCCACACGCTGCCTTTGTGAAAGAGGGTATTGCGGTGTGCAGGGAAGAAGTGCGAAAGACGGGTCGTAAGTTGTTGATCGAGGGCCTCAGTCTCGATGGTCGTCCGGAGCATTATCTCCGAACGGCTCCTCAAAAGAATACGACTCGCGTCCGACTCCGTTTGTTCGCTGAACTTCTCTGAATCCGGAAGGGCCAGGCTTTCTGCTTTGGTTTCTGCTTCCTTCCCTTTCTTTTCTCGATCTTTCCTCTTTCCGTTCAAGAAGACGGAGAGATGAAAGGTGGGCGAAGAGAGGAAGGAAGACTGTTGGTCTTCCTCTGTAGTGCTGCCCTCTCTGGCGGTCCTTTCCTTCTTCTCGGCCCTGGAGTGAAAAACAGAAGGGTGCGCCTCTTGAGTCTCTCCCTGGATTCCGTATCTCTTTCTCTCTCTCTATCTCTTTCTCTCTCCTCTCTTCCCGACGCTTCTTCTCCGCCCATTTTCCTTAGTTCTGCAGGTCCTTCCGTTGACTTTGTTGGCCAAGACAATTTGTCTGGCCTTAACTTCCTCGTTTTGCGTCTCCTGCTCAACTCCACGCTGCACGGAAAGTCAGCATGAGGGAAGGGGCCGCATGAAACTTTGAAGGCGCTCAAGTTCCCGGTCTTTAAGTTTCACACCGTGAGTGCCTTGTCACTTTGTTGCTGTTAG